>NW_028128552.1:0-43946 GCF_965231255.1 Vanellus vanellus | reverse complement strand
CCCTAACCCTAACCCTAACCCTAACCCTAACCCTAACCCTAACCCTAACCCTAACCCTAACCCTAACCCTAACCCTAACCCTAACCCCTAACCCCTAACCCTAACCCTAACCCTAACCCTAACCCTAACCCTAACCCTAACCCTAACCCTAACCTAACCCTACCCCTAACCCTAACCCTAACCCTAACCCTAACCCTAAACCCTAACCCTAACCCTAACCCTAACCCTAACCCTAACCCTAACCCTAACCCTAACCCTAACCCTAACCCTAACCCTAACCCTAACCCTAACCCTAACCCTAACCCTAACCCTAACCCTAACCCTAACCTAACCCCTAACCCTAACCCTAACCCTAACCCTAACCCTAACCCTAACCCTAACCCTAACCCTAACCCTAACCCTAACCCTAACCCTAACCCTAACCCTAACCCTAACCCTAACCCTAACCCTAACCCTAACCCTAACCCTAACCCTAACCCTAACCCTAACCCTAACCCTAACCCTAACCCTAACCCTAACCCTACCCTAACCCTAACCCTAACCCTAACCCTAACCCTAACCCTAACCCTAACCCTAACCCTAACCCTAACCCTAACCCTAACCCTAACCCTAACCCTAACCCTAACCCTAACCCTAACCCTAACCCTAACCCTAACCCTAACCCTAACCCTAACCCTAACCCTAACCCCTAACCCTAACCCTAACCCTAACCCTAACCCTAACCCTAACCCTAACCCTAACCCTAACCTAACCCTAACCCTAACCCTAACCCTAACCCTAACCCTAACCCTAACCCTAACCACCCTAACCCTAACCCTAACCACCCTAACCCGACACCCTAACCCGACACCCTAACCCGACACCCTAACCCGACACCCTAACCCGACACCCTAACCCGACACCCTAACCCGACACCCTAACCCGACACCCTAACCCGACACCCTAACCCGACACCCTAACCCGACACCCTAACCCGACACCCTAACCCTAACCCGACCCCTAACCCTAACCCGACACCCTAACCCTAACCCTAACCCTAACCCTAACCCTAACCCTAACCCTAACCCTAACCCTAACCCTAACCCCTAACCCTAACCCCTAACCCTAACCCCTAACCCTAACCCCTAACCCTAACCCCTAACCCTAACCCCTAACCCTAACCCCTAACCCTAACCCCTAACCCTAACCCGACACCCTAACCCTAACCCGACACCCTAACCCTAACCCGACACCCTAACCCTAACCCGACACCCTAACCTGATACCCTAACCCTAACCTGACACCCTAATTGTAACCCTAACCGTAACCCTAATGTGACACGCTAATGCAAGGTGGAAGCTAGAAGCTGGCATCCTGGGTTCTGTGACTGTTTCAGTTTGTGGTTGGTTACATTTGTTTTGTGTGTTTTCGTGTAAAATTCAGTGGTTTTGGTATGTTTTCACTAACTGTTATGGTATAGTTTGTGTGATTTTGTGTGGCTAAATCTTAGTGGGGTGTCAGTGGTCAGTTTCATGTTTTTTGTTTATTGTTGATATGATGATGTGTTTTTTGGTCTTGTCGTCTTTGGTATTATTGACATAGTTGATTTTTATTGTCATTGGTTTTTTTTAGGGGTCTATAATATCCTGTTGTTTTTTTTCTTTTTTTAATCTGATATCATAGTTAGTCATGGGTTATGTTTTTTGGTACTGTTTCTTATTGTTGATTTAAAAAGAATTGTTGTGGTTCTGTGGTTTTTTTGCTCTATTTTTTGATTTTTTAATTTCTTTGGAGTACTCTTTAAGGTAGTAGTATTGCAGTGTGTTATAAATGGTATTTTCTGTCATTTCTTGTAATTTATGTATTTGTAATTAAAAATTGTACAATTTGCATACACATGTGATTATGCGGGTTATTTGTAAAGAAGTAATATTTTTTGGTTGATATTGGTGATTGGTTTTGGTGTTTGCTGTGGTTACTTTAAAAATTATTTTTCCGGTATTTTATTTGGTTATTATTTTTGTTACAGTTTGTTCTTGTTGATTTTTTTAGGCTTATTTACATTTATTTTGCATGTAATTCGTTGTTTTACTATTTGATTTGTTGTTGAAATAATTTTTTTGTTGCTGCATTATTTATTTGTGTTAATTTGTGGTGTATTTAGTGATGGTGGGTGGGGAAAAAAAAAAATTTTAGCTAATTTGCATATTTAATTACCTCATTTGCATAATTGGATGCTTATTAATTAATTATATTGTAATGATCATGCTGGATGTAATTATGGTACAGGTGTGATGGGATTAGTAGGAATATGGAGGGAAAGTAGAAAACCTTAAAAATAATAAGTATAGCATGGCATGACGAAAGGGGATGGACATGGGCAGGCACCTGTCCCATTAGGACACTTCTGCTTATGACACTAAGTGTAACAGTATTACAGGGGATGCTACCAGTTGCCTAAATTTGAGTTATGATTCAGTATAGTATAGTCATAAACTCCTACAGCAACTGAGACTCCGAAACCATCTCTATTACACAGACTGATATCAAACTAACTAACTGCCACAAAGCACTCTCACACACACCCCTCTATCACGATTCAAAGACAGATACATACAATATCACCAATGCACAGCCACATCCCACCATAGACACATACTGTCGACAGATACATGCTCACACACACTCTCTACAACTAATCTGAAGATAACCCAATACCCAGCCAAACCCAAAAGACACATCTAAACAAACAGCAGTGGGACAGGAGCAAAAAATACTTTATTATTTGCACAAAAAAAAGTCAAAGTTTAACATTTATTCAATCAAGGCACATGATGGTCTCCTTAAAGACATTTTGCTTTTTTATCAATCAGACTCACATCATCTTGACACTACTCCTCAAACATCATTGACTACTGCCACTCATCTCCTGACAGGCTTGCCTACCTTCCATACAGGGGCTGGCCCTAGGAGTCATCACTCCACTCTCCATTACCTGGGACTTAACAACTGTACTACAGGAACTGCCTCATCTCCTGCTACATTGACTGCCAGGTGATCCAAATATTGACATCTGCCTTCCTTTCCAGTGATGCAATTTCCCCCACATATCTATTCTAGCCCTAGGTGACATTGTCAAACATTAACAATGCACCACATTGAAGGGCTACTGTTACATTTAGCCCCTGTGAACTTTTGGCCTCTACAAACACAAACAAAATAACTCCAATACAGCATAACCCTCGACACCGTTGCCACAGACAAATTGCTGCTGGTGTCACCATGACAGGTACAGGCCTTCCAATGATTACTACTCCCTTCATTGATGCACTGTCTTCGCACATGGGTGTCAGCTACCCTCTTCTGAATGACATCACCAGCAATACACAAAGCACCAAAAAACAAGCAGGTGACTCCATCTTCTCCAGAAACATCTGCAGACCTGTAGAAAACAAACAAAAATACAATTAAAGCTGATGTTGCCAGATTTCTCACCACCCTTCCCAACACTAAACCTCTATAACAAAAACATGAGGAGGCCCCTGCAGCAATACACATTCCTGCTCCACATGAGGGCTCTCCCACCACAACACGCAACATTTACCCATGACCACATACAACCAAAACACAAAATTCCACCAAATACAATTTACCTAACACAACAGTGTGCCCCAATTACACCAAATCCAGTAGACTAAAAAGTTACCCTGCCTGCAAAAACCCCGGCCCGTGCCTGACCTCCGCCCAAACTTTGGCGATGAACGTCGCCTCGCAGAGCGGCCGGGACCGGGGAAAAAAAACCCAGCCGGGGGAAGAAAAAAAAAATCCCCCGGCTGGGGTTTTTTTATTCTAGGCGCCCGCCCTAACTGCCTGCAAAGGAAAACACGCACACCTCCGCAGCCAACGTGCGGCATATCGCAACAAGGAAAACACACCCACACTACCACTCCACACGCCCCGCTCCCTCTGGTACCGCACAAGCCTCACCTGCACTCACCTCCTACCTCCCCGCACCTGCCGGCCGTAAGCAGCCATCGGCCCCTCCCTGCGGCGCTCCTCGGGAGCGCCGCCCAGACGGGCCACGCAGGTGAGCCTCCCTGCAAAAACCCCGGCCCGTGCCTGACCTCCGCCCAAACTTTGGCGATGAACGTCGCCACGCAGAGCGGCCGGGACCGGGGAAAAAAAACCCAGCCGGGGGAAGAAAAAAAAAAATCCCCCGGCTGGGGTTTTTTTATTCTAGGCGCCCGCCCTACCTGCCTGCAAAGGAAAACAAGCACACCTCCGCAGCCAACGTGCGGCATATCGCAACAAGGAAAACACACCCACACTACCACTCCACACGCCCCGCTCCCTCTGGTACCGCACAAGCCTCACCTGCACTCACCTCCTACCTCCCCGCACCTGCCGGCCGTAAGCAGCCATCGGCCCCTCCCTGCGGCGCTCCTCGGGAGCGCCGCCCAGACGGGCCACGCAGGTGAGCCTCCCTGCAAAAACCCCGGCCCGTGCCTGACCTCCGCCCAAACTTTGGCGATGAACGTCGCCTCGCAGAGCGGCCGGGACCGGGGAAAAAAAACCCAGCCGGGGGAAGAAAAAAAAAATCCCCCGGCTGGGGTTTTTTATTCTAGGCGCCCGCCCTAACTGCCTGCAAAGGAAAACACGCACACCTCCGCAGCCAACGTGCGGCATATCGCAACAAGGAAAACACACCCACACTACCACTCCACACGCCCCGCTCCCTCTGGTACCGCACAAGCCTCACCTGCACTCACCTCCTACCTCCCCGCACCTGCCGGCCGTAAGCAGCCATCGGCCCCTCGCTGCGGCGCTCCTCGGGAGCGCCGCCCAGACGGGCCACGCAGGTGAGCCTCCCTGCAAAAACCCCGGCCCGTGCCTGACCTCCGCCCAAACTTTGGCGATGAACGTCGCCACGCAGAGCGGCCGGGACCGGGGAAAAAAAACCCAGCCGGGGGAAGAAAAAAAAAATCCCCCGGCTGGGGTTTTTTTATTCTAGGCGCCCGCCCTACCTGCCTGCAAAGGAAAACACGCACACCTCCGCAGCCAACGTGCGGCATATCGCAACAAGGAAAACACACCCACACTACCACTCCACACGCCCCGCTCCCTCTGGTACCGCACAAGCCTCACCTGCACTCACCTCCTACCTCCCCGCACCTGCCGGCCGTAAGCAGCCATCGGCCCCTCGCTGCGGCGCTCCTCGGGAGCGCCGCCCAGACGGGCCACGCAGGTGAGCCTCCCTGCAAAAACCCCGGCCCGTGCCTGACCTCCGCCCAAACTTTGGCGATGAACGTCGCCACGCAGAGCGGCCGGGACCGGGGAAAAAAAACCCAGCCGGGGGAAGAAAAAAAAAATCCCCCGGCTGGGGTTTTTTTATTCTAGGCGCCCGCCCTACCTGCCTGCAAAGGAAAACACGCACACCTCCGCCGCCAACGTGCGGCATATCGCAACAAGGAAAACACACCCACACTACCACTCCACACGCCCCGCTCCCTCTGGTACCGCACAAGCCTCACCTGCACTCACCTCCTACCTCCCCGCACCTGCCGGCCGTAAGCAGCCATCGGCCCCTCGCTGCGGCGCTCCTCGGGAGCGCCGCCCAGACGGGCCTCGCAGGTGAGCCTCCCTGCAAAAACCCCGGCCCGTGCCTGACCTCCGCCCAAACTTTGGCGATGAACGTCGCCACGCAGAGCGGCCGGGACCGGGGAAAAAAAACCCAGCCGGGGGAAGAAAAAAAAAAATCCCCCGGCTGGGGTTTTTTTATTCTAGGCGCCCGCCCTACCTGCCTGCAAAGGAAAACAAGCACACCTCCGCAGCCAACGTGCGGCATATCGCAACAAGGAAAACACACCCACACTACCACTCCACACGCCCCGCTCCCTCTGGTACCGCACAAGCCTCACCTGCACTCACCTCCTACCTCCCCGCACCTGCCGGCCGTAAGCAGCCATCGGCCCCTCGCTGCGGCGCTCCTCAGGAGCGCCGCCCAGACGGGCCTCGCAGGTGAGCCTCCCTGCAACAACCCCGGCCCGTGCCTGACCTCCGCCCAAACTTTGGCGATGAACGTCGCCACGCAGAGCGGCTGGGACCGGGGAAAAAAAACCCAGCCGGGGGAAGAAAAAAAAAATCCCCCGGCTGGGGTTTTTTTATTCTAGGCGCCCGCCCTACCTGCCTGCAAAGGAAAACACGCACACCTCCGCAGCCAACGTGCGGCATATCGCAACAAGGAAAACACACCCACACTACCACTCCACACGCCCCGCTCCCTCTGGTACCGCACAAGCCTCACCTGCACTCACCTCCTACCTCCCCGCACCTGCCGGCCGTAAGCAGCCATCGGCCCCTCGCTGCGGCGCTCCTCAGGAGCGCCGCCCAGACGGGCCTCGCAGGTGAGCCTCCCTGCAAAAACCCCGGCCCGTGCCTGACCTCCGCCCAAACTTTGGCGATGAACGTCGCCACGCAGAGCGGCCGGGACCGGGGAAAAAAAACCCAGCCGGGGGAAGAAAAAAAAAATCCCCCGGCTGGGGTTTTTTTATTCTAGGCGCCCGCCCTACCTGCCTGCAAAGGAAAACACGCACACCTCCGCAGCCAACGTGCGGCATATCGCAACAAGGAAAACACACCCACACTACCACTCCACACGCCCCGCTCCCTCTGGTACCGCACAAGCCTCACCTGCACTCACCTCCTACCTCCCCGCACCTGCCGGCCGTAAGCAGCCATCGGCCCCTCGCTGCGGCGCTCCTCAGGAGCGCCGCCCAGACGGGCCTCGCAGGTGAGCCTCCCTGCAAAAACCCCGGCCCGTGCCTGACCTCCGCCCAAACTTTGGCGATGAACATCGCCACGCAGAGCGGCCGGGACCGGGGAAAAAAAACCCAGCCGGGGGAAGAAAAAAAAAATCCCCCGGCTGGGGTTTTTTTATTCTAGGCGCCCGCCCTACCTGCCTGCAAAGGAAAACAAGCACACCTCCGCAGCCAACGTGCGGCATATCGCAACAAGGAAAACACACCCACACTACCACTCCACACGCCCCGCTCCCTCTGGTACCGCACAAGCCTCACCTGCACTCACCTCCTACCTCCCCGCACCTGCCGGCCGTAAGCAGCCATCGGCCCCTCCCTGCGGCGCTCCTCGGGAGCGTCGCCCAGATGGGCCTCGCATGGGAGCCTCCCTGCAACAACCCCGGCCCGTGCCTGACCTCCGCCCAAACTTTGGCGAGGAACGTCGCCACGCAGAGCGGCCGGGACCGGGGAAAAAAAACCCAGCCAGGGGAAGAAAAAAAAATCCCCTGGCTGGGGTTTTTTAATTCTAGGCGCCCGCCCTACCTGCCTGCAAAGGAAAACACGCACAACTCCCCATCCAACGTGTGGCATATCGCAACAAGGAATACACACCCACACTACCACTCCACACACCCCGCTCCCTCTGATACCGCACAAGCCTCACCTGCACTCACCTCCTACCTCCCCGCACCTGCCGGCCGTAAGCAGCCATCGGCCCCTCACTGCGGCGCTCCTCGGGAGCGCCGCCCAGACGGGCCTCGCAGGTAAGCCTCCCTACAAAAACCCCAGCCCGTGCCTGACCTCCACCCAAACTTTGGTGATGCGCGTCACCTCACAGAGCGGCCAGGACCAGGGGAAAAAAAAAAAAAAAAAAAAAAAAACGGGAAGAAAAAATAAAAAATGCTCATCCAGGGGTTTTCTTATTTCGGTCATTTGTCCTGCAAGCTTGCAATTTACGGACTGCTCAGACGCCAAACACGATGCTCCATGCCTCTGCTCTTTAAGAACACTTACCATAAATCACCTACACCAATTGCTTTTAAACCCAATATGCTTTACAGTCTTACCTTATGTTACCTCAATCTCATTCTCATTCACTGCATTCCCTGCCACGTGCTGAGATTCAGAAACAATTTACCCATCTACACTGCCTACAAAACACCGTATGATACAAACAAAGATAGAGCTGTGTAACGAGCAACCAAGTAAAAAGGCTTGCCGTGCCCTTTGAGCACCAACAAGACAAAATACAATATAAGGTGGTACAACGCAGATCCATCCGACACGGCAATTGAGACGTTTACAGGGCGGTATCACACAAGATGATCTCCAGCTGGGTTCTGGATGATTACGGAGCAGTGCTGACAAAAGGCAAACGCAAATATGGTTCAATACGATGCCAGACGCTCTCAGATGTCAGTAGACGCCACTGTAGACCAGGACACAGCAATTCCTATACGGAGACAATTGAAGCGGAACGGATTCACACAAGGAAAGCTGTGATAACAAAGCCACGGGGGGGGGGAATGCTAGACTGCCTCAGAAAGCAATCAAAATAATTTCAGAAGAGTACAACACAAAACCGTTACTCAGCAGGACAATACAATACACATGGAAATACACAATGATCCCATAACAATACAGAGTGATCCAAATACAACACAGAATATGGCACAGCAAAAAGCCTAACATTCTCTGCTGGCGAACAAGATAATTAGCGAGTGTCACACTAAGATAGAAAGCAGACCTACGCCACATGAAATTGTCTCCAATGTTAGTACATACTATTACAGAAGAATACAATGCAAAACAAATACAAACAGGTACAGTGCAATAGGCATTCACATAGGCAATGATACAATAACATTAATAAAATAAGACAATACACAAAGTTGTACAATGCAAGACCATCTCCAGGTTCAGTCAAAACCATTACAGAGCTATACAATTCGAGACGCAATGCAACACAGGGTGATACAATATGAGATTATCTTGTATAGCACTCGCAACAGTTACAGGCAATACAATGCAGAGTCAGTACAATACCAAAGAATGCAATGAGGGTTCCACCACATAATGATACGATACAAAAAATGCAATATGGGACGGGATGAGGCGACGCAGTCTCACATGGCAGTACAGATACTTACAAAGAGGCACAATGTGACACAACGCAAATTACCTGCGGACACAGTGTGAAATTATCTCAGATGGACCTTCAGACAGTAACACGGCGGTACAAAGCCAAACCTATACAGCCTAACGATGCCATACACATTTAATTACAGAACAGTCTGACGCAAACCAGGTAGTTGCTCCACAACACCGTCTCTGCTGTCAGTCAGGACAATTACAGGGCGGTACCATGCGACACACAACCAATTACAAAACTTCAAAAAAAAAAAAAAAAGCGCTTCCTAGGGAAGCAGTCTCACACAGCAGTCCAAACTAGATTGCTGCAATACAACACAACTCTAAAACAACACATGCATAAGAAACTCAGCTTTACGACCCAACCTTACAAAACCCAGCATAACAGATGCCATAGAACATCTCTCCAGAACGAGAAAGTACCACGGCAGAACGGTCATTCAAGACCGGATCGCCTCCCCAGAGATGACCCTCCAGATACATCAGTGACGCTAAGGACGCTCAAGGATCCGATCACAGGTGGCAGATGTAGACCCATGCCGTGTGCACAGGCCACAGGACATACCATGACACGCTCTAAGACTACACATGAGAACAAAACCCATACCGTGGATGATGCGGCCACAGAAGCCCTACGGCAGAACAATGACACGAATGCATTACAGCAACCTCACAAGAGAGACGACAGCAACCGCCCATGTCAGAAAGCAACTGTCAAACTCAGAACATTGGATGCATGAGAAGGAATGCGTTAAAACCAGAACCGCTTAGGGACATGGGAATGAAACCCAAGAAAATCCCTCCGTGGAAACAGGAATCTCACTGAGAGAGCTGCACGTGCCACCTGGCTCGCCACCTAGAATGCAGACTGATCAGAAAGATCCACAACATAAGATCCACTACATAGAATGACGCTCTACAGGACACCACAAAGATGAAAAGGCCTCAACTGGCACTGTGCCGATGACGCAATGCTCTCCATACACTCGGGAAGCCTAGCAAGGTGCCTGCTGATCGCAAAAGAGCTATGCAGACTTCAAGACCAGAGAAAGGTAATACGCAAGATACAGAAGACAAACCACAGAAACTACATGATGAGAGGCATGAACCGGAACCACCCTGACAGGTGCACGCTACCATCACACGGAAGAGTAACCCCCTCCCTTTACCTGCCAAAGGGGACCGCTCCGGGACACCCCTATACCCAACACTAACTTGAAAACCCATCTCTGCAACTGCTGACCCCTGCCCCTCCCTCCCCAAAGAATCTCCGTCACGAGTCCCTCCGCTGAGCTTTCAGAGGCCCCGGGCTATGAAGCTGTCCTCAACAATAAAAACCCTGATGGGCGAATTGCTTTACTCCTGCAGGAAATGGATTGTGCTTCATCACCTGCAAAAACAAACAAAAAATTGAACACACAACACTACCGTTGGAAAGCATCACATCAGTCAACGCAGACTTTTCCCGGGACATCCCCCGCCTCACACACGCCTGGGTGTTCCGCTCACCTGCTCCGCACGGATTCCGGAGCCGGATGCTGAGACCAACATTGTTTCTGACACCTAGCACAAGCAAGAAATCAAACTGGTAAAAAACAACATCAAAACAACCAAGCGATACTGCAGACACATACAGACCAATCACATCTTACCACTAATACGGGAAACAACGACCCACCTTCTCACTGTACTCCACTCCGCGGCGTCACCCTGCACAGCGTATCCCGCTATTTCTGAAAGAAGAACATCTACGATCAGCTGCATAGAGAGAGATAACTTCTGAACACTGAATTCTTGTTCCTATTTACAAACCTCATCTGGAGGCCATCCGACAGGTCACCAGAAAAAAACACCAACACACTTAAAGCCCCACACAAAGCATCCTTTCTGTCTTTGAGATTCTGACTCATGCACGACTGCAGAATGACCCCACCCACAGAGCTCAGCCCTTCACCATCACACATTAATAAAAAAACCGATTCCCAAAACCTACTGATGGGAACTCAGACTGAAATAAGATTACCGCCTTCACCTGGATACATCAGCATATTAACCATAGACTCTTACGGCTATCCCACCTACCCCTGACTCTACACCCCTGGGCAGGACGACTCCGACCCACGCAGACATGCACAGATACTACACAGAGCACTACGGACAACGCAACTCAAAGGTGCGACAAAACTGTCCGTGAGAAGAATGATGCCAGGATGGAAGTCACGGTCAGGCAAGAAGACCTGCGAAACACAAAGGTGATGCGAGAAGGCTCTGGAAAACACCAGAAGCAAGAGAAGAACATCACAGCCCGTGACGAGAATGGACTCTCAAAACCTAGATGATGTATGTGCAGAAAGCCCGGCTTCCGCACCAAAGAACATAAGGATGAAGGGAACGAGACCCAGTCCCTGAAAATGGATGGGTGGAGAGCAGAGCTACTCCTGTAACCACAAAGGATGCTGCAAAAACAGAGCTACCTAAAAGTCTACCGAGGCTCAAGACCGATCCATGGATTAGGCTGGTAAAGCGACAAAAGCGAGACCCTATTGGCACCATGCTGATGACTAGTGGCGATTGACCCCACACGCTTCACCTGAGGCACGTGTCGTGCTCCTGGTGAAAAGAGCAACGACGACATTAAGAACGGACAAAGCTCTAAGACACAAAAGACGTATCACACAGACTATAGGACAAAAGACACAGTCTGGAACCGCCCTGCCCAGTGCACACTAGCATTGCGCCTACGAGTAACATGCTCCCCCGTTACCTGTCCAAAGGGGACCGCTCCTGGACAGCCCTCTGCTCAATGCTACGTTTAAAACCTATTCATGCAATCACCAACCTCAGCCCCTCCTTCCCCCAACCCCGCCTCAGTGCCGCTCCCTTAACTTATCATTCCAATGGCCGGAAAAATTAATCCATTCGCAACGAGGAAAACCGCAGTCCGCCAACAGGATTCGTCCTGCAGTCAACATGCTCATCTTCATCACCTTTAAAGAAATACCCAAACGACACACTATGGTACCATCAGTGGCCATCACATCAGTCACAGACCTTTACCACAACACACCCCTCCTCAGAAGCACCCCTTCGTTTCTGCTCACCTGCTCCTTGTCACCTCCAAAGTCGAATGCTGGGGGTGCCTGGGAGCCACCACATGCAAGGCGCAGGAAAAGCCACAGGAACACACCTGAATTGCAACTACAACATTTTTTGTCATTACAGCACCAGCCAAAGAATTTCCAAAGTGGAGCCCACGCAAATGCACATAAGCACACATCCAGGCACCGATCTCTCTGTGCTAGAGTATCACCAAATGTGCCTCTTGCACCAGTATATTGAGGATTGCACGGCCAAAGTTCACTGCCACGCCTTGCCCTTTACCACAGGGTGGCAGGATTCTCAAACTTGTCTAACCGGGTGCTTCAAAATCTCTCATAGGCCTGTGTTATCAATAGGCACATGCTCTGCCTGTCAGGCATACAAAACTAAAGAACTTATTATATGATATACATATTCTTACAGACCCCAACTCCAAGTTACTTAGGGAGGTTTAGAATCCACCTTGACATCCTTCCATTTCTTCTCCCGCACAGACGGTCATCGCTGGTGGCACCTAAAATAACAAGCAACTGAACATTACCATTGCACTCACAAAAAGTCAACAGCCCCGTGTGCATCGTCTGAACTACCTGGCTCGCCACAAACACTCATCCGCTCCAAAAGGCTACCCACACAGTGTCTGCAACGTAAAAGGGAAAAACACTTCAGACACATGCCACATAATACTTGACTATTAGACACCAATGGTCCCACAATAGCCTTGCCAGCTCGAACTGCTCATCGGCATGGGGCATCACCCATCTCAGCCTCTGAGTGGCTCCTGCAAATACACAAAAAAAGTAGCACATGCTAAAATACAGGCTTAAACTGTAATCTGTGGATAACAACTCCCATTTCCCGCTCCTGTACCTCGACAGCTGGCCAGCCAAGCCTCCGTCAGTTTGGCTTTCCGCCTAGGGTCGTGCACCCCACCTGTAAAACCCAAATGGCACAGGTGGCACACAACTTGACCTACCTGAAAAAGGACAAATATTTTAGGCGACTTATTGACAATCACCTGGACTGATGCAGGCACTGAGTCACCTCATCACTTCAAGGAATCAAATTGAAAAAAAAAAAAAATTTACCAAAACTGCTGTCATTGAGCCACAGGTCACATCTTCGCTCTAATGCCACACAAGGTGACAAGCCTTCTCATAGTGCCCCGCTCAACCCTACTACGTCACCAGGCACAGCTTGTCCGTCTCCATCTGAAAAAAAAAAAAAAAAATTAATAAAACAAGTCACCTGGACGGGAACCAATGACTTCCTCATTCCTACGGTCACATTCCGATTCACAAATACTATCTACACTGCAACTAGAACCTAAAATAAAAAAAAAAAATTATCCCAAACTCACATTGCCATACAAAGCAACCTTTTTTGGTCATGCAGGTGCCAACTCCTGCACTCCTGCTGACCCTTGTCTGCAACATGGCACTGCTCACCCCCAAAACGACTAATGGAATAGCTATCCATACAGCCTACTGATGATTACTGAATCCCCAATGACTGTAGCCCCTGGCCACAACAGCCTGGACACAGCACCATCTACCCATAGACTCTTCCTGCCATCCCACCTACCCCTGACTGCACAACCCCGGGCAGGGCAGCTCCGAGCCACGCACGTAGACAGATGAACACACTGACACTACACAAAACCCTACAAAGTACCTGAAAGAGGAGAGAAAACTCTCAGCCTGAATGACAATACTGTGACCAAAGACGTCATCGAGCAACATGATGTAAGAAACCCTAATGGTTAAGTAAGGGTCCTCAACAGACACCCCAGAGAACGTGCAGAACGTCACGACCCGTGACAAGAAGTTACTCGACAAACTGAGAAGATGCATAATCAAACAACCGGGCTTCAAGACCTAAGAGCGCAACGATGCGGGACAGAAGGCCCGCGCCCTGATAACAGATGGCTAAAGATCAGAACTGCTCACACAGCTGGGAACCGTGCCGCAAACGAGGACCGTCCACACACTTCCATGACACCCGACCGATCGACGCTTTAAGATTTCATTGCAAGAAAAGCAAACCCCGACTGGCACTACACCGATGACTAAAGACATTCGAGACTCGGGGGGGGGGGTGCGACCCGAGACACCGTGCGTTGCTGCTTGAAAATAAGCCTGACATCAAGAACCGACAAAGTTCTAAGACAAAGACAAACCACACCAATGACACCAGAGACACAGGCTGGAACCGCCCTGCCCGGCACACGCTACCGTCAGGCTGAAGAGCAACCCGCTCCCTTTACCAGCCCAAAGGGGACTGCTCCACGACAGCCCTCTGCCCTACGCTCACTTTAAAAGCCATTCCTGCGACTCCTAACTCATTCCCTCCCTCCCCTAAACAGTTTCCAACAGCAATTCCTCAGCCTATCTTTCCAATAGCAAAAGGTCCAAATCCATCCTCAACAGGAAAAACACCACAGACAGCCAGGCAGTTTGATCCCGCAGTCACCAGGTTTCTCTACACCTTCTGAAAAATATAAAAATAAACATCCACACAACATAAACACACACGAATCTACAGACAATAACATCAGTCAACATAGCATGAGTCAATATACACCTTACCGGCACCATCACCAGCTCAGATGCATCATGGCATTCCACTCACCTGCTCTCCATGGACACCACAGTCACACGCTATGGCGCTCATTGTCGGTAGCACTTAAAAATCACAAAATTATATATGCACTTACCTGACTCAGCCACCCAAAGCGCCTCCTCTCCACGACACAGGTACCCTAAAATTCTCGTCCTATTCAAAAAACAGCCTACACAGGACCTGAAAAACCAAAGGGAAAAGCTTCACTGAGCTACCACAGAACACTTGCCTACAAGACACCTACCCTGCCCACAGCCCCCTCAACTGCTCCTACAGCTCATCACCAAGCAGCAGCACCCCACCGAGCCGCCATGGGCGACAAAAACCCAAGTTCTACAGCACATGCGGAGACACTGCCCGCAACCATAGCCCCTGCCCACCAATTCTCATAGCCCACCTCTTCCCTGTGAGAACTCGCCAACCCATCCGCTACTGCTTTGGGACTCAGCCTTCACCCCGACACACCACCTGTAAAATCGAAACGACAACAGTGGCTTATCTCATCACTGGCAATAGAACACCCCAACAACTAACTGATAGCCAATCACTCATCAGTCACAGCTTACCTGGACCAAATCAGCCCCAATGCCCGTATCCCACAGAGGTAATTGCTTCACGCTTCCAACCAAAACAGAAAAATACCCTGATGTAATCATCACACAGCCACCGCTCACAACTTCCCTCTAAGAGGACACACCAAACCACCTTCTGACAGACCTTGGCTCAGCTCTCCTACGTCACCCCACACGGTGCGTCCCCCTGACCCTGAAAAACAAATATCAAAGAAATCACCGGGAGACAGAGAGATAGCTTCATAATGACAAGCATTCCCATTGACAAATGCCATCTACAGCCCAACTACAGGCTGCCAGAAAGAAAGCCCCCTATTCTTAAACTCCACAGAAAGGATCCTCAATACCTTGAGAGGCAATCTCGATTGCTACTGCTGAACAGCCTCTCACTCATGGCTCTCCTGCACCCCTGTGAACATTACCAAAAAAAAATACCCACACAACCAGCCGATGGCTACTGGAACCCAGATGACCGTAACCCCTGGGACCAAACAGCCTAGCCGGATCGCTGGATTAACCAGACACTCTTACTGCCATCCCACCTACCCCAGACTCCACACCCCCGGGCAGGGCGGCTCCGAGCCACACACATACACAGATTAACACACGGACACTACACAAAACCCTACAAAGTACCTGAAAGAGGAAAGAAAACTCTCAGCCTGAATGACAATACTGTGACCAAAGACGTCATCGAGCAAAATGATGTAAGAAACCCTAATGGTTAAGTAAGGGGCCTCGACGGAAACCCCGGAGAACATCCAGAACGTCACGACCCGTGACAAGAAGTTACTCGCCAAACTGAGAAGATGCACGATCAAACAACCGGGCTTCAAGACCTAAGAGCGCAACGATGCGGGACAGAAGGCCCGCGCCCTGAAAACAGATGGCCAAAGATCAGAACTGCTCACGCAGCTGGGAACTGTGCCGCAAACAAGGACCGTCCAGACACTTCCGTGGCACCCGGCCAATCAACGCTGTAGGATGATAATGCAAGAAAAGCAAAGCCAGACTGGCAGTACGCCGATGAATAGAGACTTTCGAGACACCAGGGGTGCCGCTTAAGGCGCCGTGCCTTGCTGCTTGAGCATAAATCCAACGTCTACAACAGACAAAGGTCTAAGACACCAAAGACAGACTACACAGATAAGACCACAGACAAAGGCTGGAACCACCCGGCCCGGCACACGCTACCGTCAGGCTGGAGAGTAACCCGCTCCCTTTAACTGCCCAGAGGGGACTGCTCCGCGACAACCCTCTACCCTACGCTAACTTTACAAATCCTTTCCCACAGTTGTCTCCGTTGTCCCCTCTTGTGCGCCCGTTCCTCAACTCATCTTTCAAAGGGCCGGGGGTCTGAGTCCATCCTTGACTTCACACGCGAAAAACAGCTAGCCGTTAAATTCCTCCATTGACTGCATCCATCACCTGCAAAAGAGATAAAAAAAAAAAAAAAAAAAACCACACAAACCAAATCCAGAGCCTGAAGCGACAATTCTATGCACTACGTAAGACACCAAAAAAACACAAAATTACCATTACGCTTGGATAAAATCACCGGACACGTACTCCTCCTAGATACTACCCAGCCCACCACGAATGCAAGAAACCACAAAGTAACACACCTTAACGACACCCAAACCAAAATGCAAAAATATCTAAAAGAGGTAATGAACCTGCCTCCGTTGCCCCTCTCCCGAAAGTTCAGAAACTCCATCCCTTCTCCTGAATTGACAGAGAATGAACCCCGCTTCTTCCACACAACTCCCGCCCTGTATGAGTGCCTCTGAACCCCCTCTTGTCAGCTACCCCTCGGGAGCTGCTCTTCCGAGCCGTGCCCTGCAGGCAGCTCCTTTCTTGCCACGGACTCCAGGCTGCGTTACAAACCCACAAAACAAGTGAAAACCGCTGTACATTAAATCTCTCCTACTTTCTCGAGAAATGCTAACTCCCCATGTACGGATGTATACGACATGCTCACCCGAGCGCCCGCTAAATCATCTTATCGTTGCTCCTACTATGAAAATTTATATCGGCAACTTACGCTGTATGTAACAAAACCGGTGAGAAAAACCCACAGAGTTCCATCTCCAATTATGTCAGGAATTCCAGGTAGACGCAGTGCACCTGGAAAAAAAAAAAAAAGAACATGCTATTAAACCATCTTACCATCCCTGTATGCTCAATACTAAATTACTGACCTTAAAAAAAAAAAAAAAAAAAAAAAACCAAAAAAATAAAAATAAATAACAAGTTTACTTTCTATTAAATATGCTGCTGAACTTGAACTGGTCTAGAAAGTCTTTCCTACCGGTTACTATTGGTCTTTCTCTAAATGTGAACGCACACCTACCCAAATAGCTGAGCTGGATCCAAAAATGTATTTCATCTCAGGATCAGCAAAGGACCTACACCACAGACACCCAACGGCAGAATGAGCTCACTCAGCAGAGGCTGTGGCTCATATACCCCGGGCCCCGCCTACCACCCTTCCCACAACCCCCCGGGAAGGGGTGGGACGAACCAGCAGAAGGCATAAAGGCTGCCGTGGGGGTCACAGCTCCTTTCCTCGTCAGCCTTAAGTTTACGGCACGTGAGGGAGCGATCGGGGACAGCGGCGCTTACGAGAAAGGCCGATATCTGCGTTTCTACCGGGACTGCAGCGACGGTGCCGGAGACGGGACCGGGTAGGTAATTCCACTGAATTGTTCCATTGCGTAGATAGAAAGAATTAAAAATCATACTAAGCCCGAAAAGACGCTAGTTTACTAAATGTAATAATGACATTATCGACAAAATTAAGGTGCTTGAGTTTCCTTTTAAACCAAATACAGAGCTACGGGGTCGTGCGTTCCTTTTAGCGGCAACGTGCATACTACCTACCTTCTGCCCGAATTATATTCTGCATAGGACTGAACGACGAAACGGACCTAGATCCCGTGAGAAAACCTTCTCAAAAATATCTCTGCTTGTACCGTACGTCACTTACTGTAAAGTGCTGATAATTTAGAGCCCTACGTGATCTCTCCTTGACCGATACCGTTAACGGATCTAGATGAGTCCGAAAGGACGGAAAGCACCAAAACATGTGGAAATGCAATAAAAGTATCGGAAATGGGATGAAGCAGTCTAAGTAACACCTGAGTACCTAGAACAAAAATAAATTGCCAAAGACAACAAAAACCACCATGGGAAGGATGTCTATAGAAATAGAAGAGGGCTTCCTAAGAGGAGACCTGAGCCGACGATAGGCATCTTTAGGGTGCCGGATACGATATAGAAACAGACTATAAGACAGACACCAAACAGGTGGCTCTGGAGCATACAGATGGTTTCGGCAAAAGTTCTATCGGAACAGGAGACACGGTCAGAGGAATTAGAAAGGTCCCAAAGGGGCCGAAGAGACCAAAGGAGATGGGGAGATGTGACGAGCTCAAAAGGGAATTGAGCAAAATACAGATGTCCTCGAGGACCTGGAGACGGACTGGAGGGTGACCGAGGGTGACAGAGCAAACAGACAGACCAGAGTAACAGATGCGGACTCGGGAAGCGTTCTGGGGGAAAAGAGGGGTGCGGAGTGCCCTCCGGAACTAAACTGGGACTCCGGGACATAGCGGTTGTGTCAGGAGAGCTCGGAGGGAGCAGCGGAGGAGTCCCAAGGGGCCTGAGAGCTCAAAGAAGCCTCAAAAGTAAGGAGGAGGAACTCCGAAGGGGAGTTCGACAAAGTACGGATACTGTCAGGGCGCTGGGGGCAGAAAGACGGCTTCCTAAATTGCATATCGTAAGCTAAGGGCGCTCTGAGGCGCACAAAAAAATACTACCCAAAGGAAGCTGAACTGCTCTATGCGCGCTGTGGAGTACGAGAAAGGACTCGGAACGCGTGGCTATAGAGAGTAGAGGCATTAGGAGGGGGCAGAGTAAGAAAAGAAGGCTCAGAGCCACGTCAGGTGCTTCCGAGTTCCAGGACGGCATCTGGGCAAATTACAAATGCATGAGCGAGAGAAGAACCTAATGGTTATACCCTCAGTAGCAGACAGAAAAATAACGGAGCGTTGTACGGCAAAGAAAAAACAGAGGCTCTGACGGACCGAAAGAAAGGGAGATTAAGTGCTAAGAGGTGCTGGGGAGATCGAGGAGGGTCTCGGGAAGCATCTTGATGGTGAGGAGAGGGGTGTCTATGAGGACTGAGGGACCAAAGAAGGCTTGGGGACGACGAGGAACTCGGGTGATCCTCTGAGTGGAGTACAGATGGTCTCGGGTCGCAGGGGACAGAATGTTCAATCCTAGGTAGTGTAGAAGAACGAGTGCTCTACGGCTCAAGGATGGCCCCACCTAAAGAGCAACAAGACGGATGTGGAGCACAGGGAAAGTGTCGGAAGTCGGAGGGACAGAAAAATGACTGCGAACACGATGATTGACTTTCAACAGAGTAACCGTGTCATTGGAGGCCCAGGAAACTAATAGAGGCACAGCTCGAGGGAAGAGAGGACGGAAGGACTGGGCTGGGTCTTGAGGAACGGTCTGGGAGCACCTGCCCGCCGGAGTCGCGAGGTTCAGACCGGAACCCCTTCCTTTCTAAACTCCTGAGAAAGGAATCTAGGTGGAACCCGTCTTAGCCTCTGACCGTAAATAAAGAGCTTGTGCCCCAGGTTCGGTCACAAAGTTGATTTATGAACGGCTCGGGGCCTCCAAAGAGGGACCCCGCGGGTTCTTTTCCTGTGCTTTTTAAAGCCTCACATTCTATTGCGTAAGCTATTCAGGCACATGTTAACGTGACGAGTGCGGCTCTTGACCGATTAAATTGTTCAACGGTTAGTGTGTCCTCTTTGATGACTGGAGTTTTAGCGCGGGTGATTTTACCGTCTTCTGTAGTTTCCGGATCTCTCTGTCTCATCCGTTGAGGTATGTCATCCGTCTTCTGATGATTATGGGCAGAACGGTCCCTTTTTTCATTTCGAAGAATAATAGTTTCCCCTTGACCGAAACAGTCGCTGTAATTCATAACGTCAACTATACAATCTTCATTATTATGACTTACAAGATTTCATTGTTACTTAGGTAACAATGTATCAAAGTCATGCAAAACTACTAGCTGTTCGTGCGCGAACAAGCAGTTCCGCCAAAGTTCGCTACGTTGCTGTTACATCTTGCGGTCTAAGGCTTTGCTGATCTAGCTAGATACACTAGGGAAAACTTCGGTTTCCCACTCTGGGTCGCAGATACGGACTCAGGCGCTCTTCCGAGGGAACGAGAGGGGTTTGATGCCTGCGATAAAGTTAAACGTATGCTAAGGGCAACCTGGAAAGCATCCGTAGGTGTTGCGACACGGTGAGAGAGACCAAGGAAGACTCGGGGACGTGAGGAGGGAGTCCGGAGAGGCTGGGGACCAAATGGAAGCACGCTAGATGGCAGAGAGGACGATAAGAGAACTCTGAGGCACAAACAAAGAGAGGATGGGAGTCTGAGGGAAAGAGCTCAGACAGAAAATTTGATCGGGGATCGAGTAAATAATAAAGAAAATCAAGAAATAGCAAAGGCAATCTGGAAAGACGTAGAAAGAAAATTTAAAAATAGAGGGCACTAAGGAAAGGCAAGAAATAATTAAAAATAGAGACAGCAAAGGAGATAAATGTGGACAGAAAGTCTTCAGACTATCCGTGATTAAGGAATCCAGGAAAAAATTAGAAAATAGCCATGGCAAACTAAAATGTGGGAGTACGCAGAAAATCTAAAAAGCGATAGCACAAAGGAAGACAATTTTTAAAAAATGGCAACGAGACTAAAAGTAGGCATAGCCAGGACGATAAAAAAGCGATAGGCAACAGGGGAAGTAAAGACAAAGATTAACGGCAAACTAAAACAGATGTAAAAGAGAATTTTAAAAGCGATGGCACTAAGGAAAGACGAGAAAATTAAAAAAGATAAGCAATACAGAGAAACAGGGAAACAGGCAAAAACCCAGACAATATGAACAGCTAACTGAATCAGACACGTAGAATGAAGGTTCTCAAAACTGTGAGCATTAACGAAAGAAGAAAAAAGTTTAAAATAAACACAGACAACGAGATAAAAGCAGATAGAAAGGACAAGGTAAAAGCAAGAGCAATTAGACAAAAAATAAATTAAAATGAAAATATAGGGACAGCAAACTAAATAAAAATCTTTAAAAGCCACAGGGTACATCACCAGCACAGAACACTTAATAAATGACTATTGACTACTTCATAAAAGTAAACAGAGACAGAGATATGGCGACAGGGTAAGAGGCAGACAGGAAAACATTACAAAATGGGGATAGCTAACTGAATAAAAGTTCACCTAGTGATAACATTTAAAAAGCAAACGGATTATTAAAGAGGAGAGGGAGAGAAATTACAGCAGACAAGCTTTTAGGTCAAGAAAAAGACAAAGAGATTACTTACCGATTACTGTCACAGACAAACCAGGTTCGACTTGGGGAAATTAAGTCATTGTCCCTCAAATAATGCAAATAAGAACAAATCCAAAAAACAGCTTCCTGCCACCCCTCCCTCTTTTCCTGGGCGCCTCTTCTCTCCTGACTTCTCTACATCCCACCCCTGACCAACGTAGGGGGACATGGCGTGGGGGTTGCGGCGCCTTCCTCCTCAGGCTCTTTTTCTGCTCCAGTGTGGGGTCCCTCCCGCGAGGCCACAGGTCTGGCACAGGCTCTCGGCTTCCTTCAGGCACAACCACCTGCTCCGGCCTCGGGTCCTCCACGCGCCGCAGGGGCACGTTGGCTCCACCCTGGACCTCCCTGGACTGCAGGGGGACAGCCTGCCTCACCACGGTCTTCACCACAGGCTGCAGGAGAATCTCTGCTCTGCTTCGTACCAGCGCTGCCGATGGGCTCAGCTTTAACCAGCAGCACATCCGTCTCAGAGTGGGAACTGGCTGTGCCCAACATGCAAGCGCAATGGGCCACAAGGCAGAGGAGGAGGAGTTAAAAAAGGGAACGGTGAGGTAGACAGAGATAAACTGAAACATACCAAAAAACCTCAATGAGGTGAAGGGCACAGACAAAACAATTAAAGAATGTGGACAGGCAGCCAGGCAGAGAGAGAACAATAAAGGTAAAAATGGGCGGTGAGACACATATTTTATATTCTAAAATCCTTTATGTAATCGAGGAGGGGTTTTGTAGAGTACATTTTT
Source organism: Vanellus vanellus (assembly GCF_965231255.1). Classification (NCBI taxonomy): domain Eukaryota; kingdom Metazoa; phylum Chordata; class Aves; order Charadriiformes; family Charadriidae; genus Vanellus; species Vanellus vanellus. Next base: position 21,553 of record NW_028128552.1, on the reverse strand, counting down.
ATTTTGGACACCTTCGCTATACACAAACAAATAATCATATGTCAATAGATGAGATGGTTTTCTCTATTGCAATGGCTCCCACCCGTGTTTCCAGATTGTAATGTTTTCTAATGTCCCCTATGAATGTCCGTCCTCTGACGCATACGCCCCCCACCATGGACCTTGGGCTGCCGTAAATGGCATCATCCTATTTCAGCGTATTCCCAAATAGGCCAGAAAAAAGAGGAAGGCTTCAGGTGGACATGCGGCACGTCCTTTAAAGATGAGAAGTATTTGAAGACTTCAAATGAGTGTGGATCCATTGGATGAAATTTTGAAGCCACTGATAGTGTGGCAGTAAAGCTGCTGTCTGTTCTCGAGAAAGGGCTTGTCCCTCCCCCATTCCCTTCGGGTGGACATGTATGCGTGTGCTTCTATCCTAAAAAATAAAAAAAGAAATAAAAAAAACAGGGGAAAGGGGCAGGGGGAAGGGGCAGGGGGAAGGGGCAGGGGAAAGGGAGGGAGGAGGGAGTGGAAAGGGAGGGAGGAGGGAGGGAGGAGGGAGGGGAAAGGGAGGGAGGAGGGAGGGGAAAGGGAGGGAGGAGGGAGGGGAAAGGGAGGGAGGAGGGAGGGGAAAGGGAGGGAGGAGGGGAAAGGGAGGGGGGAGGGAGGGGAAAGGGAGGGAGGAGGGAGGGGAAAGGGAGGGAGGGGAAAGGGAGGGGAAAGGGAGGGAGGGGGGAGGGAGGGGAAAGGGAGGGAGGAGGGAGGGGAAAGGGAGGGAGGAGGGAGGGGAAAGGGAGGGAGGAGGGAGGGGAAAGGGAGGGAGGAGGGAGGGGAAAGGGAGGGAGGAGGGAGGGGAAAGGGAGGGAGGAGGGAGGGGAGAGGGAGGGAGGGGAGAGGGAGGGAGGAGGGAGGGGAGAGGGAGGGAGGGGGGAGGGAGGGGAGGGAGGGGGGAGGGGGGAGGGAGGGGAAAGGGAGGGAGGGGAAAGGGAGGGAGGGGAAAGGGAGGGGGGAGGGAGGGAGGGGAAAGGGAGGAGGGAGGGAGGGGAAAGGGAGGGAGGAGGGAGGGGAGAGGGAGGGGAAATGGAGGGAGGGGAAAGGGAGGGGGGAGGGAGGGAGGAAGGAGGGGGAGAGGGGGGAGGGAGGGGAAAAGGAGGGAGGGGGGAGGGAGGGAGGGGAAAGGGAGGGAGGGAGGAGGGACGGAGCGGAAAGGGAGGGAGGGGGGAGGGAGGGGAAATAGAGGGAGGGAGGGGAAAGGGGGGGAGGAGGGAGGGAGGAAGGAGGGGGAAAGGGGGGAGGGAGGGGAAAGGGAGGGGGGAGGGGAAGAAAGGGAGGGGGGAGGAAGGAGGGCGGGGAAAGGGGGTGGAGGGCGGGGAAAGGGGGAGGACGGCAGGGGGAGGGGGGAAAACGGGGGGAGGAGGAAAAACGGGGGGAGAAGGGTAAGAGCGGGAGAGGGTCGGGGGGATGAGGAGGGTAAGGGGGAGGATGGGGGTTGGAGGTGGGGAGGAGGAGTAGGGTGGAGGAGAGGAGGGGGTAAAACACGGGGAAGAATAGGAGATGTGGAGGAAAGAGGACACTGCGGGGGGGAAGGGAGGGCAGCAGCGAAGAAACAATAAAGGGGGGGTGGGTGAGGTGTAAAGGTAGAAAAACAGGGGCAAGGGGGGTAGAAAGACAGAGAGGAGAGCTAACACCGGGGGAAAGGAGGGGAAAAGCGGATGGAGTAGGGGAGAGGAAAGAGAACATGGGATAGGGAAGAAAGAAAGGAGGAAAGACGGGATATGGGACAGTGGAAAAATGGAAAAGAAAAAAAGGGGTGATGCGGAGGCAAGGAAATGAGGAAAGGGAGAACTGGAATGGAAGGAAAACGAGAAAAAGGGGACTGGGGGAAGGAGAGGGGCAAAGGGATAGTGGATATGTGGGGGAGTGGGACAGAGAAAGAAGTAAAGTGGCAACAGCAGGGAAGCCACCAGGAAAAGACAGAAAGCGTATGAGGGTCAGGAAAAGGGAGAGTGTAACTGGAGGGAATAAAACGGAAAGGGGGAAGTGCAGAGACAGCTTTGCGTGGGGGCAAGGAAAGGGGAAAGCAGGAAGAAGGATGGCTTGAGAATAAGGAGGAGAGGGGAAGGGGAGGATGGAACAGTACAGAAAGAAAGGAGGCAAGGAGGGACAGACCAGTGCAGAACTAAAAGGAGGAAAAGTGGGATGGAGGAAAAACAAAAAGACGGGGGATGAGGGAGAAAAGGAAAGGGGGGAAGGGAAAGTAGAAACAGGGGGGAAAAAAACAGCACGGGCAAGCTGTAAAGATGGAAAACCAGGAGCAACAGTTAGGAGGTGGAGGCCAGGAGATGGAATCGAGAAGGCAGAGGTCGGAAAGTGGAGGCCGGAGAGTGGAGGCCGGAGATCGAAAAGTGGAGGCCAGAAAGAGGAGACCAGAGAGTTGAGGCGGGAGACTGGAGGCCAGAGAGTGGAGGCCAGGACGTGGAGACCGGAGAATGGAGGCCAGAAAGTAGAGGCCGGAGAATGGAGACCGAAAAGTAGAGGCCGAAAAGTGGAGGCCAGGAGGTGGAGGCCGGAGAGTGGAGGCCGGAGAGTAAAGGCCAGAAAGTGGAGGCCGAAAAGTGGAGGCCAGAAAGTGGAGGCCGAAAACTGGAGGCCGAAAAGTGGAGGCCGGAGAATGGAGCCCAGAAAGTGGAGGCCAGAGAGTGAAGGCCGGAAACTGGAGGCCGGAGAGTGGAGGCCAGAAAGTGGAGGCCGGAGAGTGGAGGCCGAAAAGTGGAGGCCAGAAAGTGGAGGCCGAAAAATAGAGGCCGAAAAGTGGAGGCCGAAAAGTGGAGGCCGAAAAGTGGAGGCCGAAAAGTGGAGGCCGAAAAGTGGAGGGTTTCCTGTGTAACGGGAGCATGGCACACCGCAAGTGCATGCCCATGGGCAGGCCCCGTCCTACTAGGCAATATCTTGAAATGACACTAAAAATGTCCTTTCCCCAGGGCTGATATATCACGTGTCTACCTTCGGTTCTTATGATTATGCTGCAGAGAACCGCCTAGAACAAGTAACACGCATAAACCAGCTCTCAAACATGCACTAATTACACACAAACTGTCACACGGCACTGTCATGAGTCACGGTCATACACACGTGCCTCTGTGGTTATTCCAAGTCAGATGTGCACAAGATCAACACTGCACAGCCCCATTCCACCGTGCACACCTCAAGACCACTGTATGCTCACACACACTCTCTGCGACTGAGTTGCACACACACCGGTACCCAGCCAAACCCAAAAGGCAAAGCAAAACAAACCGGAGTGCCATGAGACCAAACGATACTTTGCTTGAATACATGCTATACATTATTGTTTGCACCTGCAGACAACACCGAACTTAATCAGCTCCTACTGCTCATTTCACTGCTTTACTGCTCAAACTATCTTCCTCACACTACTCCTCAAACCTCATTTAGTACTCCTACTATCTCCCTACCTGCTTGCCCACATTACATAAACTGTCTGTCCCTCAGCCTCGACACCGTGGCTGTCGTCAAGTTCCTCCTGGTGACACCACGATAGGTACGGGCCTTCCTACACTTCCCGCTCCCCTCAGTGATGCGCTCTCTTCCCACATGTGTGTAAGGTCCCCGCTGCTGGACTACCGCATCTCCAAAACTTGCTTGTCTGAAGAGGGAACAGGTGACTGCTGCTTCTCTGGAACCAGCTGCAGACCTCCGCAAAACAAACTACACAAAAAAAAGTCATGTTGCCATACTTGTCACAGCCCTTGCCAACACTATACCTCGCTTACGAAATACTGAAAAGTGCACCTGCTGCAATACCCCTTCCTGCTCCACACTGGGCATCTCCCACAACACCCCACAACTTTGCTCCAGGACCATGAACAACTGCTACAGACAACGCCCAGAAACTACCAACACTATTCATCAACCAGGAGAATGTGCCCCAATAACACCAAATCCAGCAACCTACCAAGTAACCCTGCCTGCGAAAACCCCGGCCCGTGCCTGACCTCCGCCCAAACTTTGGCCATGAACGTCGCCTCACATAGCGGCCGGGACGGGGAAAAAAAAAACTCAGCCAGGGGAAAAACAAAAAAAATCCCCGGGGTACGGTTTTTTTATTCGAGCTGTGTGCCCTACATGCCTGCAAAAGAAAACATGCAGACCTCCGCAGCCATCCTGCGGGTCCACAACACAAACAAAACACACCCCCCTCCCTCCGCTACCCCAAAAGCCTCACCGCCCGCTCGGCTCCTACGTTCTCCCATGTGACGGCCGTAAGCAGCCATTGGCACGTCTCTGCGGCACTCCTCAGGAGTGCCAAACACAGCGGCCTCGCAGGTGACCCTGCCTGCGAAAACCCCGGCCCGTGCCTGACCTCCGCCCAAACTTGGGCAATGAACGTCACCTCGCAGAGCGGCCGGGACCGGGCAAAAAAAACTAAGGCGGGGGGGGTGGGGTGGGGTGGGGAGATTCGCCAGGCCGAGGTTATTTTATTCCAGTTATTTGCCCTACGAGCCTGCAAATCGCTGACTGCTCTGAGCCCTGTCACACTGCTCTATGCCTCTGCTCTTTCTGCACGCTTACTGCAAGTCACCTACAACAACTGCATTACAACTGCAAAGGCATTACTGTCTTACCTTACCTTACCTCACTGTCTATTTCGCATTCGCTCCGCGCCCGGCCACGGACAGGGAGACGGAGACCCTTTAGCCATCTACGCTGCCTACACAATACCATACGATACATACAACCATAGAGCCCCGTAATGTGCACCCAAGTCAAACAACTTGACGTGCGCTTAGAGCGCCATCGAGACAAAATATGATACAGGGTGGTACAATGAGCGTCCATCTCCGACAGCAGTACAGACGGTTAGGGAGTGGGACGACGCATGGTGCTCTCCGGCAGCGGTCCGGATGATTACGGAGGGGTGCCGATAGAAGGCAAACACCGATTTGGAGCGATACGCTGCCAGCCGCTCCCGTCTGTCGGTAGATGCTGATGCGGACCAAGACGCGGCAAATCCAATACGTAGCTGAACAAGGCAGTACGCATCGAAATACAGAACAGTGCAGTAAAAAAAAACACAATACGCGGTGGTATGATGCCAGACCGTCTCAGACGGCGGTCGACACTATTTCACGGTAGTACAATGCAGAACCGATACTCAGCAGAACACTACAATACACATTCAGATACACAGTAATCCAGTAACAACACACAGTACGGGGCAGCACAAAGCCAGATGATCTCTGCTGGCGGGCGAGATGGTTAAGGAGCGTCACGATGGGATACAAAGTAGAGCTACGCAATATGAGATGGTCTCCAAAGTCAGTCAAGACTACTACAGAGGAATACAATGCAAAACCAATACAGAGACGTACAGTGGAATAGGCATTTAAACAGGCAATGATCCAATTAAAAAACAACCCAAAACAAACCACCAGGGTCATACAATGCAAACCCATCTCCGATGTCAGTTGAGACCGTTACAGAGCTATACAATGTGAGAAACGATGCAATACGGGGTCATACGATACAAGACGGTCTCGGATGGCAATCGGGAGACATCCAGCTCACAGTGCGATACGATGCAAAGCCGATACGATGCCAAACAAAGCACGGTGCGTTGTGGTACAGACCGATCGACTACAAAAAAAAAAAAAAAAAAAAAAAAAAAAACCACAGTACGGGACGATATGAAGCGAGACTGTCTCGCGTGGCGGTCGAGATAGTTACAGGGCGGCACGGTGCGAGACAAACCGCAACATGGGCCGATACAACGTGAAACGGTCTCCGATGGAGGTTGAGACAATTCCAGGGCGGTACAACGCAAAACCTAACAGTGCCGTACACATTCAAATACAGAACAGGCCGACAGAAAACGCAAGACGGAGTTACGCTGTGAGACGGTCTCGACAATTACAGGGCGGTACGATGCGACACATACCCAAATACAGACCTTGACGAAGCAAAAACAAAAAAAAAAAAACACACAAGCGCTGCCGACCGAGGCGGTCTCGGACGGCAGTCAAAACTAGACTGCTGCAATGCAACGCAACGCAACTCTCGAATGAAACGTGCGCGAGAAGCTTGGGTTTGGGACCCGACCCCAGAAAGACACGCGGATGAGATGCCGTAGGACATCTCTATGGGACCAGAAAGTACAAGAGCGGAGCAGAGCGGTCCGTCTGGGCCCCATCGCCTCCCCAAAGGTGACCCTCCAGATACATCTGCGATGTTAAGTACACTTGAAGGTCCGATCGCAGGCGGCAGACGCAGACCTGTGCCGCACGCAGAGGCCACAAGAGTGACCGTGAGACGCTATAAGACTGTGGGTGAGAACGACTCCCGTACGGTCAATGATGCCAGCGCAGAAGCCCTACGGCGCCACGATGATGCAGATGCCTTACAGTGGCCCCGAAAGAGAAGCGACGACTGCCACCCCTGACAGAACGCGACTGTCAAACTCATAACGGCGGATGCATGAGAAGGCAGGCTTTAAGACCTCAACCCCTTAAGGGCACGGGAACGAAACCCCAGAAGAGTACTCTGTGGAAATGGGAATCTCGACGACGGAGCCGCACGTGCCGCCTGGCTGGCCGCCACGAGTGGAGACTGATCGGAAAGATCCGCAACATAATATGCACTGGATGGAAGGACGCTTTAAAGTAGGCTATCGAGACGAGAACGGCTCGAGGGGCACTATGCCGACGAGACGACGCTCTCTAGACACTCGGGAGGGCTACCGAGGTGACTGTGGATCGCAAAAGAGCTACGGAGACTTCGAGACCAGAGGAAGGTATTACGCAAGACAGAGAAAACGGACCACACAAACTACATGATGACAGACGCGAGCCGGAACGGCCCTGACGGGTGCACACTACCCTCACGCTGAAGAGCGACCCCCTCCCGTTACCTGCCCGAAGGGGACCGCTCCGGGACAGCCCTCTGCCCTACGCTAACTTTAAAACCCGTCTCCGCAGTTGCCGACCCTGTCCCCTCGCTCCCCAAACAATCTCCGCCGCGAGTCCCTCTGCTGACCTTTTGGAGGGCCTGGACTCCTAATCCATCCTCGACAAAAAAGACCCCGATTGGCAAACGGCATTATTCCTGCAGGCGACAGATTCTTCTTCATCGCCTGCAAAAACAAACAAAAAAAATGCGCAGGCAACAGTGCCATTGGGAAGCATCGCATCGGTCAACATAGACTTTTCCTGTGACAGCCCCCGCCTCGGACACGCCGTGGTGTTCCGCTCACCTGATCTGCACGGATTCCGGAGTCGGGTGCTGTGACCGTCCTTCTTTCTGGCACCTAACACATTCAGGAATTGAAACTGGGGAAAAACAACAAGAAAACGACAGCCGAGTCTAACTGCTGTCACAGAGATAACGGTCATATCTCCCCTCTAGTACCAAAAACAATGACCCACCTGCTCACGGTGCTCTGCTCGGCTCTGCTGCGTCACCCTGCGCAGCTTGTCCCTTCGTATCTGAAAAACCAACAGCGACGATCAGCTGGATGCAGAGAGATAGCTTCGTAACAATAAAGTCTCCATCCTTTTTAGAAACCTCATCTGCACGCCAACTGGCAGCTCGCCAGAAAGAAAAAAAAAAAACAAACAAAGAAAAAAAAAACACACCACACCCACACCACAAACTTCAAGCCCCACGCAAAACATCCTTGGCGTCTTTGAGATGCAGTCTCCTGCGCTGCCGCTGAACGGCCCCTCCCGCAGAGCTCTGCCCTTCCCCATAAAGCGTTAATGAAAAACCCGTTGGCAAAATCTGCTGCCGGCTATTCGGTCCAAAATGACCTTACCGCCTTTGCCTCGACACATCGACATATTAATTGTAGACTGTTACGGCTATCCCACCTACCCCTGACTCTACACCCCTGGGCAGGGCGACTCCGAGCCACGCAGACATGCACAGATACTACACGGAACACCACAAACGACCCGCCTCAAACGTGAGAGAAAACTCTCAGCCAGAAGAATGACGCAGGGATGGAAGTCGCTGTCGGGCAAGAACACCTGCGAGACCACAACGGTGACGTGAGGACGCTCTGGGAAACACGCAAAAGAAAGAGTAGACCGTCGGGGCCCGTGACGAGAAGTGACTCTCAAAACCGAGATGACGTATGTGCGGGAAGCCCGGCTTCGACACAGAAGAACATGAGGATGAAGGGAACGACACCCGGTCCCGGAAAATGGATGGGTAGAGAGCAGAGCTGCTCGTGCAGCCGGGAACAATGCTACAAAAGCGGGGCGACCGAAAAGCCTTCTGAGGCTCAAGACCGATCCACACTTTAAGCTCATAAAGCGACGAGAGTGACACCCGATTGGCGCCATGCTGATGAGTACTGCCGATCAAGCCCCACGGGCTGCACACGAGGCACGTGTCGTGCTCCTCGTGCAAAGCGCAACGACGACATTAAGAACGGACGAAGCTCTACAACACGGAAGACGTATCACACAGACTGTACGACAACAGACACAGGCTGGAACCGCCCTGCCCGGCACACGCTAGCGTCGTGCTGACGCGTAACCCGCTGCCCCTTTACCCACCCAAAGGGGACCGCTCCTGGACAGCCCTCTGCCCTACGCTACCTTTAATACCTGTCCCTGCAATTGCCGACCTCGTCCCCTCCTTCCCCCGACCACACTGCGATGCCGCTCCCTCGACTTATCTTTCAGAGGGCCGGGAGGCTTAATCCATTCGCAACGAGGAAAACCGCAGTCCGCCAACGGAATTCGTCCTGCAGTCGCCAGGATCCTCTTCGTCACCTTTAAAGACATACCCAAACCCCACACAAGAGTGCGGTCAGTCGGCATCGCGTCAGTCAACACGGACCTTTACCGCAACACGCCCCTCCTCAGAAGCGCCGCTGCGTTTCTGCTTACCTGCTCCGTGTCAACTCCAAAGTCAAATGCTGCGGCTGCGTGTGAGCGGGCACGGGAAGGCCGCGGGAAGAGCCACAAAAACACAGGTGAAGTGTGACGAGTAAGTATTTTGTCATTACACCGCCAGCCGGGAAATTCCCAAAGGGGGGCCCGGGCAGAGGCACACGAGCGCAGATCCAGGCATCGATCCGTCTGTGCTAGAGCATCGCCAAATGGGCTGTTTACACCTGTATATCGGGGATTGCCACAGCCAAATTTCACTGCCACGCTTTGCCCTTTCCACAGGGGGGCGGGAATCTCAAGCTTGGCCAACAAGGTGCTTCTGAGTCTCTCGCAGGCCTGTGTTATCAAAACGCAGATGGTCTGCCTGTCAAGCAGACAAGACTAAACAACAATTAGGATGGTATACGTGTTCCTCTACACCCCAGATCCGAGTCACTTGAGCAGGTTTAGAATCCTCCTTGACATCCTTCCGCTTCTTCTCCCGTGCGGCGAGTCATCATTAGTGACACCTAAAACACCGAGAGACTCAAAATTATTCTTGCGCTCCCAAGAAGTCACCGGCCCCGCACGCCTCCTCTCGACTACCCGGCTCACCTCAAACCCTCATCCGCTCCCAAAGGCGACCCGCACAATGCCTGCAGATTAAAAGGGAGAAACGCTTCACTGAGCTGCCACGTGACACTTTGCTATTAGACACCGATGGGGCCTGCGCTGGCCTCGCCGGCTAGAACTGCTCATCGGCGTGCAGCATCGCCCATCTCAGCCTGTGCGCGGCACCTGCAAGAACACAAGCAAAGCAACACGTGCTGAGATACACTCTGAAACTTCAGGCCGTGGATAAAAATTCCCGTGTCCCGCTTCTTGACCTTGACAACTTTCCGGCCCATCCTCCGTCACTTTGGGTTGCAGCCCTGGGTCTTGCGCCCCACCTGTAAAGCACAAACGGCACGGGTTCCTTACAACTTGACCAGCCTGAAAAAGGACCGATACTTCAGCCCACCGATCGCCGGTCACCTGGACCGAGTCGGCCACTGAGTCAGCTCATCGCATCAAGGATTCAATTCGGGAAAAAAAAAAAGAAAAAAAAACAACACACACACGCACACACACACACGCTGTCATAGAACCACCGGTCACATCTTCCCTCTAACGCCGCACATGGCGACCCGCCTTCTTATAGTGCTCCGCTCGGCTCTGTTACGTCGCCCTGCGCAGCTTCTCCCTCTGCATCTGAAAAACAACATCAAACAAGTCACCTGGATGGGAAGCGATGGCTTCCTCATTCCAACGGTCGCATTCCCATTTACAAATACTATCTAGACACCAACACAGCCTGCCATAAAAATATAACGTTATCCCATACTCAAAGTGCCACACGAAGCAGCCTTTTTTTGTCTTTGAGGTGCAGACTCCTGCACTACTGCTGACCAGCATGTTCAACATGTTGCTGCTCATCTCAAAAACCGCTGATGGAAGAGCTGTCCGTACAGCCTGCCGATGGCTACTCGATCCCACATGATCGGACCCCCTCGGCCCCAACAGCCTAGCCCGATCGCTGGGTTCACCACACACTTTCTGCCGACCCACCTACCCCTGACTCCACACCCCCGGGCAGGGCGGCTCCGAGCCACACACGCACGGATGGACACACTGACACTACACGAAATCCTACAGTGAACCTCAAAGATGAGAGAAAACTCTGAGCGAAAGTGACGCCCCCTCGAACAAAGACATCATCGAGCAAAATGACGCGCGAGATCGTAACGGTGAAGTGAGGGGCCTCGACGGAAACCCCGAAGAACGTGCAGAACGTCACGACCCGCGACAAGAAGTTACTCGCCAAACTGAGAAGACGTACATGCGGGAAACCGGGCTTCAAGACCTAAGAGCGCAACGATGCGGGACAGAAGGCCCGCGCCCTGAGAACGGACAGCCAGAGAACAAAGCTGCTCACGCAGCTGGGAACCGCGCCGCAAACGAGGACCGTCCAGACACTTCCGTGGCACCGCACCTATCCACGCTTTAGGCCTTTCATGCAAGAAAAGCGGCGCCCGACTGGCGCTATGCCGATGAATACAGGTGTTTGAGACTGCGGGGTGCCGCCCGAGGCGCCGTGCCTTACTGCTGGGGCGCAAACCCGACATCGAGATCCGACGAAGGTCTAAGACACCGAAGACAGACCGCACCGATGACACCGCAGACACAGACTGGAATCGCCCTGCCCGGCACACGCTACCGTCGGGCTGACGAGTAACCCGCTCCCTTTACCTGCCCAAAGGGGACTGCTCCGCGACAGCCCTCTGCCCTACGCTAACTTTAAAAGCCGTCCCTGTGACTCCAAAACTTGTCCCTCAGCTTCGAGCTCCGTGGCTCGTGGCTTCCTCACCTTATCTTTCCAAGAGTGATGGGTCTGAAGCCATCCTCAACAAGAAAAACACCACAGGAAACCAAGGGGATTCATCCTGCATTCACCAGGTTTCTCTTCATCATCTGAAAGAAAAAAAAGAGGGAAAAAAAAAATTGGTCAAACAAAAAAACCACACAGGAATCTACAGACAACAGCGTCAACGGTCAACACGCACTTTTCCTGCGCCATCCCCAGCTCAGATGCGCCGTGGCATTCCACTCGCCTGCTCTCCACTAAGGCCGCCGTCCACAGGCTCTGGTGCTCGTTCCTTGTAGTGCCCGAGAGACACAAAGTTACAATTGCACTTAAATAACTCACCAGCCCCAGGCGCCTCCTCTCTACAACACAGCTCACCTAAAATTCTCCTCCGATTCCAAAGGCAGCCTGCACGGCACCTGCAAATTCCAAAGGGAAACGCTTCACTGAGCTACCACGCCATACTTGGTTACGAGACACCTACCCTGCCCGCAAGCCCCTCGCCTGCTCCTACGGCTCATCAGCACGCGGCACCACCCCACCGAGCCTGCTTGCGGCACCTGCAAAAACCCCAGCGATACAGCACGTGCCGAGACACTGCCCGCAACCGTAGCCCCTGGCCACCGATTCTCATCTCCCGCCCCTTCACCGCGACAACTCGCCGGCCCGTCCTCCGCCACTTCGGGTCACCGTCTTCACCCTTGCGCGCCACCTGTAAAAACCAAACAACACCAGTCGCTTATCGCTTCGCTGGCAATACAACACCCAAACAACTAACTGCTACCCAATCACTCACCGATCACAGCTTACCCGGACAGAATCAGCCCCGGTGCCCGTATCACACGGCTCTCGTTGCTTCAAGCTTCCAACTGAAACGGAAAAATACCCTCACGTAGTCATCACAGAGCCACCGGTCACAGCTTCCCTCTAAGACCACGCACTTACCGGCCTTCTGACAGAGCTCCGCTCGGCTCTCCTACGTCGCCCCACACGGTGCGTCCCCCTGCACCTGAAAAAAGAAAAAAAAAAAAAAAAAAAATCAAATTTAGTCACCTGGAGGCGGAGAGATAGCTTCATAATGACAAGTGTTCCCATTGACAAATGCCATCTACAGCCCAACTACAGCCTGCCAGAACCAAAGGCCGCTAATCTTAAACGCCACACAGAGCGGCCTCAATACCTTGGAGAGGCAATCTCCGTCGCTACTGCTGAACGGCCTCTCCCACTTAGCTCTGCTGCCCCCCTTAGAACATTACCAACAAAAGCTGCCCACGCAGCCCTCCGATGGCTACTCGATCCACGTGACCGGACCCCCTCGGCCCCAACAGCCTAGCCCGATGGCTGGGTTCACCACACACTCTTTCTGCGGACCCACCTACCCCCGACTCCACACCCCCGGGCAGGGCGGCTCCGAGCCACACACGCACGGATGGACACACTGACACTACACAAAATCCTACAATGAACCTCAAAGATGAGAGAAAACTCTCAGCGAAAGTGACGCCACCACGAACAAAGACGTCATCGAGCAAAGTGACGCCACCACGAACAAAGACGTCATCGAGCAAAGTGACGCCACCACGAACAAAGACGTCATCGAGCAAAGTGACGCCACCACGAACAAAGACGTCATCGAGCAAAGTGACGCCACCACGAACAAAGACGTCATCGAGCAAAGTGACGCGCGAGATCGTAACGGTGAAGTGAGGGGCCTCGACGGAAACCCCAGAGAACGTGCAGAACGTCACGACCCGTGACAAGAAGTTACTCGCCAAACTGAGAAGATGTACATGCGGGAAACCGGACTTCAAGACCTAAGAGCGCAATGATGCGGGACAGAAGGCCTGCGCCCTGAAAACGGACGGCCAGAGAACAGAGCTGCTCACGCAGCTGGGAACCGCGCCGCAAACGAGGACCGTCCAGACACTTCCGTGGCACCGCACCTATCCACGCTTTAGGCTTCTCATGCAAGAAACGCGGCACCCGACTGGCGCTATGCCGATGAATACAGGTGTTTGAGACTGCGGGGTGCCGCCCGAGGCGCCGTGCCTTGCTGCTTGAGCATAAATCCAACGTCGAGAACAGACAAAGGTCTAAGACACCAAAGACAGACTACACAGATAAGACCACAGACAAAGGCTGTATCCACCCTGCCCGGCACACGCTACCGTCGGGCTGGAGAGTAACCCGCTCCCTTTAACTGCCCAGAGGGGACTGCTCCGCGACAGCCCTCTACCCTACGCTAACTTTACAAATCCTTTCCCACAGTTGTCTCCGTTGTCCCCTCTTCTGCGCCCGTTCCTCAACTCATCTTTCAAAGGGCCAGGGGTCTGAGTCCATCCTTGACTTCACACGCGAAAAACAGCTAGCCGTTAAATTCCTGCAATTGACTGCATCCATCACCTGCAAAAGAGATAAAAAAAAAAAACACAAACCAAATCCAGAGCCAGAAGCGACAATTCTATACAGTACCTAAGACACCAAAAAAACACAAAATTACCATTACGCTTGGATAAAATCACCGGAAACGTACTCCTCCTAGATACTACCCAGCCCACCACGAATGCAAGAAACCGCAAAGTAACACACCTTAACGACACCCAAACCAAAATGCAAAAATATCTAAAAAAGGTAATGAACCTGCCTCCGTTGCCCCTGTCCCGAAAGTTCAGAAACTCCATCCCTTCTCCTGAATTGACAGAGAATGAACCCCGCTTCTTCCACACAACTCCCGCCCTGTATGAGTGCCTCTGAACCCCCTCTTGTCAGCTACCCCTCGGGAGCTGCTCTTCCGAGCCGTGCCCTGCAGGCAGCTCCTTTCTTGCCACGGACTCCAGGCTGCATTACAAACCCACAAAACAAGTGAAAACCGCTGTACATTAAATCTCTCCTACTTTCTCGAGAAATGCTAACTCCCCATGTACGGATGTATACGACATGCTCACCCGAGCGCCCGCTAAATCATCTTATCGTTGCTCCTACTATGAAAATTTATATCGGCAACTTACGCTGTATGTAACAAAACCGGTGAGAAAAACCCACAGAGTTCCATCTCCAATTATGTCAGGAATTCCAGGTAGACGCAGTGCACCTGGAAAAAAAAAAAAAAGAACATGCTATTAAACCATCTTACCATCCCTGTATGCTCAATACTAAATTACTGACCTTAAAAAAAAAAAAAAAAAAAAAAAAACCAAAAAAATAAAAATAAATAACAAGTTTACTTTCTATTAAATATGCTGCTGAACTTGAACTGGTCTAGAAAGTCTTTCCTACTAGTTACTATTGGTCTTTCTCTAAATGTGAACGCACACCTACCCAAATAGCTGAGCTGGATCCAAAAATGTATTTCATCTCAGGATCAGCAAAGGACCTACACCACAGACACCCAACGGCAGAATGAGCTCACTCAGCAGAGGCTGTGGCTCATATACCCCGGGCCCCGCCTACCACCCTTCCCACAACCCCCCGGGAAGGGGTGGGACGAACCAGCAGAAGGCATAAAGGCTGCCGTGGGGGTCACAGCTCCTTTCCTCGTCAGCCTTAAGTTTACGGCACGTGAGGGAGCGATCGGGGACAGCGGCGCTTACGAGAAAGGCCGATATCTGCGTTTCTACCGGGACTGCAGCGACGGTGCCGGAGACGGGACCGGGTAGGTAATTCCACTGAATTGTTCCATTGCGTAGATAGAAAGAATTAAAAATCATACTAAGCCCGAAAAGACGCTAGTTTACTAAATGTAATAATGACATTATCGACAAAATTAAGGTGCTTGAGTTTCCTTTTAAACCAAATACAGAGCTACGGGGTCGTGCGTTCCTTTTAGCGGCAACGTGCATACTACCTACCTTCTGCCCGAATTATATTCTGCATAGGACTGAACGACGAAACGGACCTAGATCCCGTGAGAAAACCTTCTCAAAAATATCTCTGCTTGTACCGTACGTCACTTACTGTAAAGTGCTGATAATTTAGAGCCCTACGTGATCTCTCCTTGACCGATACCGTTAACGGATCTAGATGAGTCCGAAAGGACGGAAAGCACCAAAACATGTGGAAATGCAATAAAAGTATCGGAAATGGGATGAAGCAGTCTAAGTAACACCTGAGTACCTAGAACAAAAATAAATTGCCAAAGACAACAAAAACCACCATGGGAAGTATGTCTATAGAAATAGAAGAGGGCTTCCTAAGAGGAGACCTGAGCCGACGATAGGCATCTTTAGGGTGCCGGATACGATATAGAAACAGACTATAAGACAGACACCAAACAGGTGGCTCTGGAGCATACAGATGGTTTCGGCAAAAGTTCTATCGGAACAGGAGACACGGTCAGAGGAATTAGAAAGGTCCCAAAGGGGCCGAAGAGACCAAAGGAGATGGGGAGATGTGACGAGCTCAAAAGGGAATTGAGCAAAATACAGATGTCCTCGAGGACCTGGAGACGGACTGGAGGGTGACCGAGGGTGACAGAGCAAACAGACAGACCAGAGTAACAGATGCGGACTCGGGAAGCGTTCTGGGGGAAAAGAGGGGTGCGGAGTGCCCTCCGGAACTAAACTGGGACTCCGGGACATAGCGGTTGTGTCAGGAGAGCTCGGAGGGAGCAGCGGAGGAGTCCCAAGGGGCCTGAGAGCTCAAAGAAGCCTCAAAAGTAAGGAGGAGGAACTCCGAAGGGGAGTTCGACAAAGTACGGATACTGTCAGGGCGCTGGGGGCAGAAAGACGGCTTCCTAAATTGCATATAGTAAGCTAAGGGCGCTCTGAGGCGCACAAAAAAATACTACCCAAAGGAAGCTGAACTGCTCTATGCGCGCTGTGGAGTACGAGAAAGGACTCGGAACGCGTGGCTATAGAGAGTAGAGGCATTAGGAGGGGGCAGAGTAAGAAAAGAAGGCTCAGAGCCACGGCAGGTGCTTCCGAGTTCCAGGACGGCATCTGGGCAAATTACAAATGCATGAGCGAGAGAAGAACCTAATGGTTATACCCTCAGTAGCAGACAGAAAAATAACGGAGCGTTGTACGGCAAAGAAAAAACAGAGGCTCTGACGGACCGAAAGAAAGGGAGATTAAGTGCTAAGAGGTGCTGGGGAGATCGAGGAGGGTCTCGGGAAGCATCTTGATGGTGAGGAGAGGGGTGTCTATGAGGACTGAGGGACCAAAGAAGGCTTGGGGACGACGAGGAACTCGGGTGATCCTCTGAGTGGAGTACAGATGGTCTCGGGTCGCAGGGGACAGAATGTTCAATCCTAGGTAGTGTAGAAGAACGAGTGCTCTACGGCTCAAGGATGGCCCCACCTAAAGAGCAACAAGACGGATGTGGAGCACAGGGAAAGTGTCGGAAGTCGGAGGGACAGAAAAATGACTGCGAACACGATGATTGACTTTCAACAGAGTAACCGTGTCATTGGAGGCCCAGGAAACTAATAGAGGCACAGCTCGAGGGAAGAGAGGACGGAAGGACTGGGCTGGGTCTTGAGGAACGGTCTGGGAGCACCTGCCCGCCGGAGTCGCGAGGTTCAGACCGGAACCCCTTCCTTTCTAAACTCCTGAGAAAGGAATCTAGGTGGAACCCGTCTTAGCCTCTGACCGTAAATAAAGAGCTTGTGCCCCAGGTTCGGTCACAAAGTTGATTTATGAACGGCTCGGGGCCTCCAAAGAGGGACCCCGCGGGTTCTTTTCCTGTGCTTTTTAAAGCCTCACATTCTATTGCGTAAGCTATTCAGGCACATGTTAACGTGACGAGTGCGGCTCTTGACCGATTAAATTGTTCAACGGTTAGTGTGTCCTCTTTGATGACTGGAGTTTTAGCGCGGGTGATTTTACCGTCTTCTGTAGTTTCCGGATCTCTCTGTCTCATCCGTTGAGGTATGTCATCCGTCTTCTGATGATTATGGGCAGAACGGTCCCTTTTTTCATTTCGAAGAATAATAGTTTCCCCTTGACCGAAACAGTCGCTCTAATTCATAACGTCAACTATACAATCTTCATTATTATGACTTACAAGATTTCATTGTTACTTAGGTAACAATGTATCAAAGTCATGCAAAACTACTAGCTGTTCGTGCGCGAACAAGCAGTTCCGCCAAAGTTCGCTACGTTGCTGTTACATCTTGCGGTCTAAGGCTTTGCTGATCTAGCTACATACACTAGGGAAAACTTCAGTTTCCCACTCTGGGTCGCAGATACGGACTCAGGCGCTCTTCCGAGGGAACGAGAGGGGGTTGATGCCTGCGATAAAGTTAAACGTATGCTAAGGGCAACCTGGAAAGCATCCGTAGGTGTTGCGACACGGTGAGAGAGACCAAGGAAGACTCGGGGACGTGAGGAGGGAGTCCGGAGAGGCTGGGGACCAAATGGAAGCACGCTAGATGGCAGAGAGGACGATAAGAGAACTCTGAGGCACAAACAAAGAGAGGATGGGTGTCTGAGGGAAAGAGCTCAGACAGAAAATTTGATCGGGGATCGAGTAAATAATAAAGAAAATCAATAAATAGCGACGGCAATCTCCAAAGACGTAGAAAGAAAATTTAAAAATAGAGGGCACTAAGGAAAGGCAAGAAATAATTAAAAATAGAGACAGCAAAGGAGATAAATGTGGACAGAAAGTCTTCAGACTATCCGTGATTAAAGAATCCAGGAAAAAATTAGAAAATAGCAATGGCAAACTAAAATGCGGGAGTAGGCAGAAAATCTAAAAAGCGGTAGCACAAAGGAAGACAATTTTTAAAAAATGGCAAAGAGACTAAAAGTAGGCATAGCCAGGACAATAAAAAAGCGATAGGCAACAGGGGAAGTAAAGACAAAGATTAACGGCAAACTAAAACAGATGTAAAAGAGAATTTTAAAAGCGATGGCACTAAGGAAAGACGAAAAAATTAAAAAAGATAAGCAATACAGAGAAACAGGGAAACAGGCAAAAACCCAGACAATATGAACAGCTAACTGAATCAGACACGTAGAATGAAGATTGTCAAAACTGTCAGCATTAACGAAAGAAGAAAAAAGTTTAAAATAAAACCAGACAACGAGATAAAAGCAGATAGAAAGGACAAGGTAAAAGCAAGAGCAATTAGACAAAAAATAAATAAAAATGAAAATATAGGGACAGCAAACTAAATAAAAATCTTTAAAAGCCACAGGGTACATGACCAGCACAAAACACTTAATAAATGACTATTGGCTACTTCATAAAAGTAAACAGAGAGAGAGATATGGCGACAGGGTAAGAGGCAGACAGGAAAACATTACAAAATGGGGATAGCTAACTGAATAAAAGTTCACCTAGTGATAACATTTAAAAAGCAAACGGATTATTAAAGAGGAGAGGGAGAGAAATTACAGCAGACAAGCTTTTAGGTCAAGAAAAAGACAAAGAGATTACTTACCGATTACTGTCACAGACAAACCAGGTTCGACTTGGGGAAATTAAGTCATTGTTCCTCAAATAATGCAAATAAGAACAAATCCAAAAAACAGCTTCCTGCCACCCCTCCCTCTTTTCCTGGACGCCTCTTCTCTCCTGACTTCTCTACATCCCACCCCTGACCAACGTAGGGGGACATGGCGTGGGGGTTGCGGCGCCTTCCTCCTCAGGCTCTTTTTCTGCTCCAGTGTGGGGTCCCTCCCGCGAGGCCGCAGGTCTGGCACAGGCTCTCGGCTTCCTTCAGGCACAACCACCTGCTCCGGCCTCGGGTCCTCCACGCGCCGCAGGGGCACGTTGGCTCCACCCTGGACCTCCCTGGACTGCAGGGGGACAGCCTGCCTCACCACGGTCTTCACCACAGGCTGCAGGAGAATCTCTGCTCTGCTTCCTACCAGCGCTGCCGATGGGCTCAGCTTTAACCAGCAGCACATCCGTCTCAGAGTGGGAACTGGCTGTGCCCAACATGCAAGCGCAATGGGCCACAAGGCAGAGGAGGAGGAATTAAAAAAGGGGACGGTGAGGTAGACAGAGATAAACTGAAACATACCAAAAAACCTCGATGAGCTGAAGGGGAGAGACAGAGCAATTAAAGAATGTGGACGGGCAGCCAGGCAGAGAGAGAACAATAAAGGTAAAAATGGGCGGTGGGACACATATTTTATATTCTAAAATCCTTTATGTAATCGAGGAGGGGTTTTTTAGAGTAGATTTTTATTTTGGACACCTTCGCTATACACAAACAAATAATCATATGTCAATAGATAGTAAAATGAGAGGGTTTTCTCTATTGCAATGGCTCCCACCCATGTTTCCAGATTGTAATGTTTTCTAATGTCCCCTATGAATGTCCCTCCTCTGACGCATACGCCCCCCACCATGGACCTTGGGCTGCCGTAAATGGCATCATCCTATTTCAGCGTATTCCCAAATAGGCCAGAAAAAAGAGGAAGGCTTCAGGTGGACATGCGGCACGTCCTTTAAAGATGAGAAGTATTTGAAGACTTCAAATGAGTGTGGATCCATTGAATGAAATTTTGCAGCCACTGTTAGTGTGGCAGTAAAGCTGCTGTCTGTTCTCGAGAAAGGGCTTGTCCCTCCCCCATTCCCTTCGGGTGGACATGTATGCGTGTGCTTCTATCCTAAAAAATAAAAAAAGAAATAAAAAAAATAGGGAGAAGGGGCAGGGGAAAGGGAGGGAGGAGGGAGGGGAAAGGGAGGGAGGGAGGAGGGAGGGGAAAGGGAGGGAGGGAGGGAGGGAGGGGAAAGGGAGGGAGGGAGGAGGGAGGGGAAAGGGAGGGAGGGGAAAGGGAGGGAGGGGGGAGGGAGGGGGGAGGGAGGGGAAAGGGAGGGAGGGGGGAGGGAGGGGAAAGGGAGGGAGGGGAAAGGGAGGGAGGGGGGAGGGAGGGGAAAGGGAGGGAGGGGGGAGGGAGGGGAAAGGGAGGGAGGGGGGAGGGAGGGAGGGGAAAGGGAGGGAGGAGGGAGGGAGGGGAAAGGGAGGGAGGAGGGAGGGGGGAGGGAGGGGGGAGGGAGGGAGGGGAAAGGGAGGGGAAAGGGAGGAGGGAGGGAGGGGAAAGGGAGGGAGGAGGGAGGGAGAGGGAGGGAGGAGGGAGGGGGGAGGGAGGAGGGAGGGGAAAGGGAGGGGGGAGGAGGGAGGGGGGAGGGGGGAGAAGGGAGGGGGGAGGAGGGAGGGGAAAGGGAGGGGGGAGGAGGGAGGGGAAAGGGAGGGGGGAGGAGGGAGGGGAAAGGGAGGGGGGAGGGGGGAGGGGAAAGGGAGGGGGGAGGGGAAAGGGAGGAGGGAGGGGAAAGGGAGGAGGGAGGGGAAAGGGAGGAGGGAGGGAGGGGAAAGGGAGGAGGGAGGGAGGGGAAAGGGAGGAGGGAGGGAGGGGAAAGGGGGGAGGGAGGGGAAAGGGAGGAGGGAGGGAGGGGAAAGGGAGGAGGGAGGGAGGGGAAAGGGAGGAGGGAGGGAGGGGAAAGGGAGGAGGGAGGGAGGGGAAAGGGAGGAGGGAGGGAGGGGAAAGGGAGGAGGGAGGGAGGGGAAAGGGAGGAGGGAGGGAGGGGAAAGGGAGGAGGGAGGGAGGGGAAAGGGAGGAGGGAGGGAGGGGAAAGGGAGGAGGGAGGGAGGGGAAAGGGAGGAGGGAGGGAGGGGAAAGGGAGGAGGGAGGGAGGGGAAAGGGAGGAGGGAGGGAGGGGAAAGGGAGGAGGGAGGGAGGGGAAAGGGAGGAGGGAGGGAGGGGAAAGGGAGGAGGGAGGGAGGGGAAAGGGGGGAGGGGGGAGGGAGGGAGGGAGGGGAAAGGGAGGGAGGGAGAAGGGAGGAGGGAGGGAGGGAGGGAGGGACGGGAAAGGGCGGGAGGCGAAAGGGAGGGGGGAGGGACGGGAAAGGGGGGGAGGGAGGGGAAAGGGAGGAGGGAGGGGAAAGGGGGGGAGGGAGGGGAAAGGGAGGAGGGAGGGGAAAGGGGGGGAGGGAGGGGAAAGGGAGGAGGGAGGGGAAAGGGAGGAGGGAGGGGAAAGGGGGGAGGGAGGGGGGAGGGAGGGGGGAGGGGGGAGGGAGGGGGGAGGGGAAAGGGGGGAAGGGGGGAGGGAGGGGAAAGGGAGGGGGGAGGGAGGGGGGAGGGGAAAGGGGGGAAGGGGGGAGGGAGGAAGGAGGGCGGGGAAAGGGGGAGGAGGGAAAAGGACTGGGGAAGGAGGAGGGTAAGGGCGGGAGCGGGTGGGGGGGGGGAGGAGGAGGTAAGGGGGAGGATTTGGGTTGGAGGTGGGTAGGAGGAGTAGGGTGGAGGAGAGGAGGGGGGACAACAGGGGGAGGAGATGTGGAGGATGTGGAGGGAAGAGGGACGGGGGGGGGGAGGGG
>NW_028128553.1:0-1000 GCF_965231255.1 Vanellus vanellus | reverse complement strand
ACTGGGTCACCCCCCAGATATGGGTCACACCCCCCAAAAAATGTGGGTCACCCCCCCAAAAAATGGGGTCAGACCCCCCCAAAAAAATGGGTCACCCCCCCCAAAAATGTGGGTCACCCCCCAAAAAAATGGGGTCAGACCCCCCCAAAAAATGGGTCACCCCCAAAAAATGTGGGTCACCCCCCAAAAAGTGGGTCAGACCCCCCAAAATGGGTCAGACCCCCAAAAACTGTGGGTCACCCCCCAAAAAGTGGGTCAGACCCCCCAAAATGGGTCACCCCCCAAAAACTGTGGGTCACCCCCCAAAAAGTGGGTCAGACCCCCCAAAATGGGTCAGACCCCCAAAAACTGTGGGTCACCCCCCAAAAAGTGGGTCAGACCCCCAAAATGGGTCAGACCCCCAAAAACTGTGGGTCACCCCCCAAAAAGTGGGTCAGACCCCCAAAATGGGTCAGACCCCCAAAAACTGTGGGTCACCCCCCAAAAAGTGGGTCAGACCCCCCAAAATGGGTCAGACCCCCAAAAGTGGGTCACCCCCCCAAAAACTGTGGGTCACCCCCCAAAAAATGGGTCACACCCCCCAAAAAATGTGGGTCACCCCCCAAAAAATGGGGTCAGACCCCCCAAAAAATGGAGGTCACCCCCCAAAAAAATGTGTGTCACCCCCCAAAAAAATGGGGTCAGACCCCCCCAAAAATGGGTCACCCCCCAAAAAATGGGGTCAGACCCCCCAAAAAATGGGTCACCCCCCCAAAAAGTGGGTCAGACCCCCAAAATGGGTCAGACCCCCAAAAACTGTGGGTCACCCCCCAAAAAGTGGGTCAGACCCCCCAAAATGGGTCAGACCCCCAAAAGTGGGTCACCCCCCCAAAAACTGTGGGTCAGACCCCAAAAAATGTGGGTCACCCCACAAAAAAGGGGTCACCCCCCAAAAAACGGGTCAGACCCCCAAAAGTGGGTCACCCCCCCAAAAACTGTGGGTCACCCCCCAAAAAATGGG